>NC_081164.1:325080-370369 GCF_012432095.1 Onychostoma macrolepis
CTCTTTTAAGGGTTAAGATGCTTTCTGAGTTACTTTTTTCTTTACTAGGATCTTTTCTTTCATTTTAAGAGGAAACACCCACATTTCTAAGAATTTTCTTAGAATATTGTTACTAGGAGCAGCTCTTAGCGCTAAGATTTTTCATGAATACGGGCCCAGGTCCCGTATAGCTTAAAAGTGATTCAGGACCAATCTGAGAGCAACTCTGAGCGAGGAAAAGACAAAAACTTTTATCTCAGTGAGGAGGCAGGGCTGATCACGTTGCTAGCTACGACACAAGGTGTGTTCGACTTCATGCGGCGCCGCACAGACCTATCGGCGAGAGCAGCCGCTTGCAGTCGGGGGCAGAATTGAAAGCGGAGACGTGAAGTCGGACTCTTTCTGCTCCCAATAGTGATGCTCTCGCGGTGTTTGGATACTCTTATCACAGACGAAGTGAATAACATGCAATATTTGTCAAATGCACGGACGTTTCAGAAATATTTTCATGAGCAACAGAAACACTTTTTATATACTGCTTAATACAGGGCCATCTGTTCAAGAATAAAGTTCAACATAAACTTGTACTATTTAAATACCAATAAGCCTTTATTGGTGTTTTTTTAGTATTAAATGTAACTATACAGTAAAAAAAGCTTTTACTGTTCTAAAAACAGATTTGTGGGAAGTATTTTTTTTTATTATTATGCAAAAATTATACAAAGGTTTGTGCAAGCATATACAACTCACAACAAGTACAAAAACAAATAAACATTCAAAAGAATATGTAAAGTGAAACAATTCATGCCAGGGGTAAAATTACAACAATTTAAAGTAACAAAAAGCTTCATAGGTCTTTCTTGCTTTTTTGTTCTTAATTTTGTCTAATGTAGTATACCATTTGTTTAATCTCTTTTTATAAAATGTTCAAAGTTTGGCTTAGCTTCCATTTTTTCACATGATTGTGATATTTTCCTAGTAAAATAATATTTGTGAGCTGTATTGGAATTGAAGATGTTAGAAACACACGTCATTGTTGTCATGTGGTGAATTTGGCCAATCGTGAAACAGCTGTCGTCATCAGCGCTCCCGCAGTCGCTCTGGAGAAACTGCGCCGGCTGAGTCAAGTCGGTTCAAGTCGGACAAATTTTCTAACCGGCATGCACTTCTTCAAGTCACCGCATGAAGTCGAACACACCTACAGTCTTTTGAAGAATGTGATTGGTTGGTTGTCCAAGAAGGAAATAAAAAAATGCTTTTAAGCGTAGGGTTTATTTTAAGCCTTCACTTTGAAATTACAGGCGTAATTTTTCCTGTTTTACCGTACACACTCTCTCTCTCTCTCACACACACACACACACATTATATATGTATATATATTCTTTATCTTTTATTTACCATGCTGTCATACTTAACGTATTTTATAGGAAATGAACAGCGACACAGTAAGGTTCTGAAAGTGCTGTCAGGTGCAGACCCAAATCACTGCTGCTGTATAGTTGCATTTTTCCAGTTGCCAAATATGTTAATGTAGTTAATGTAGTGATTACATCCATTTCTGGCGCTAGGTCATTTCTGCGCAGTGTCGGAGATGTTAGCATGTCTCTAATAAGATCGGTCACAAACATGATCCCTGCACGATCAAATGTGTAGCGTCTTATTAACTCACTGTCATGCATTGTATGCAACACATTTCTTCTCCCTCTTCATGTTTCGTCCATTTTCTCCACAGCTAAAGAAACTCTTAAGCCTCTTAAAAGTCCTCATCTGTACTCCTAACAATTTTGGACCTTAAGACCCCTTTTAAGGGTTAAGATGCTTTCTGAATTACTTTTTTCTTTACTAGGATCTTTTCTTTCATTTCAAGGGGAAACACCCACATTTCTAAGAATTTTCTTAGAATTTTGTGACTAGGAACAACTCTTAGCGCTAAGATTTTTCATGAATACGGGCCCAGAAATGTATGTAGTAAATACTGTGTAGAGTTTTTACTTCATAAATTGACATTAAAGCACTTAGGGTTTGATTCAAATGCACAATTGATAATTTCTTACCAAAGTAACACATACTGTATTTATTGTTTACCTAAGGTGATTGCTATGTTCAAAATTGAGTTCTATGTTGAAAAAAAAAATTGTCTTGAGCCACCAATAATATAGTATGTGTATAATTATAAAGTATGACATAAGCTGAGTATGGTAATTAAAGGTGAAGTCACACTGTACTTTGTCTTTTCATTTACACTCATACTCATTCAAATGTTGCATTCCATAGCAGTGGAGATTAGTGATTTCTGACCAGCAAATTTGTATAGCAAGAAGACATCAGTGTAAGACAGGATCTAAACATTAATTGACCTTTTGAATTATTACAAAGAATTTACACTCCAAAGCTGCATGATTGTGCAGTATTTATGGTAAAGTGCATATAGTATATAATAAAATAGTATATAGGGTACAATGTGTATCGAAAAATGCTTTTGCAGAAAAAACAACAACAACAAAAAAACATTTGTTTTTATTGAGCATTGATGGAGCAACAGATTTTGTGTGAAAATAAATCATAAAAGTGGTTTGTTTTGTTTAAAAATTCCATAAATGTATGAGGTGGCAAGAGGGGAAGAGGTAAAGTAAGAGGAGTAAAATATTTATACAAATACTTTAGCTAACAAAATATTTTTTAGAATAATATATGAGTTAATACTTGTTCAAAACAATCACTTTAGCAAAGTTTGTACTATTTTCTGTTTATCTTAAATAAAACAATATATGTTTGTTCAATGAATATATTGCCATCAAACTGCTCATTTTAAAAATACGTAAACAAAATTATTTATTAAAAAAAAGGACAGATTCTGAAAGCACTGAAGGAGTTCCCCATAATAATTGGGAGTTGGGAGAAAATCAGATGTGTGTCAGATCCGTGTCAGTTTTTAAAGAGACAGCACTGCTTTTAAAGTAAAACCTGCTGCAGTCTGTGTAACTGATGTAAATCAAAGAACAAAAGAAAAATAGAACTCACTCAGTGCTTTGCTCACTGATTCACTTTTGTAGCTTAAATAAAGATTCAATTAAATATTGAATTTATATTTTATGCATATACAATTTATATGCTTATGTGAGGATTAAGTTCACTTAAATTAAAAGTTGTTATATTTTTCTAAGCCTATTAAATGTTAAAATAGTGTCCTTCAATTATACTATAATGTTGAATGGCTATAAAATAATGGCTAAACACTGAGGGGAAAAAATGCATTTAATAGAAATTCAGTAGCAGTATTGGAATCAAAGATACTGGCCTACAATAATAATAGACTAATGAGTAAAAAGATGCCATTAAACACATATTTAAAATATACCATCTTTATGTTGTTTAAACATTACTTTGGAGGCTCAATGTGAATTTATGACCATATAAATATATTTTATTTATACCTTTATTTAACCAGGAGGTCCCATTGAGATTCAAAATCTCTTTTACAAGAGAGACCTGGCCAAGGTAGCAAAATGTGATTCCCTTTCGAAGGAACTCGAACTGCGTCCTTTAGTGGTCGCTATGGGGAATGCCTTCAGCGTGACCGGTGTCTGAAGCATGCCTATACACAGCAATAACCTTGGCCGGGCAACAGCTTATGTCATAACTACTGGCACAACCACAGTATGAAAGAGCACCAGGAGAATATGTCATCCTCTTCTTCGTCTTCACTGCCATTTGTCTATGTTAGCAGCTAAGCACGACTAGGAATGCATGTTTTCTCGTCTGAGGCTTTGCTCTGATACCTGTGGTTTCACGCATCTTGTGTGTGGTGTGTGTGGGTGAGAAGCAGGCGCGTTCAGCTCTCGAGGGAGCTGAATGCGCTCATTGCATTCATTGCACTTATTTCTTGTGGATAAGCATGAATTGAACATGTTCAACTCACAAGGAGGCAGATTCTACTCATTGTGATGCATTTGCAGGAATACTGAGAGGGGAGGTTGAGTGCTTCACCGTTTACCCGAGACTGTAGACAGCATTTGCCTCTTGTGGGAATGGATCAAGCTCATAGCGACGCATTCGCTTTCTGTTCTAGCTTGATTTCCAAGGGAATCTTCGCTTGAATGAAGCGTGGTTAGCTCCTGTGGGAGCTGAATGCATCCTGCGCGATGTGATCGCAGTGAGAATTATCTGCCTATCACCTGCTGTTCGAGTCCCACTGTTGACGAAGCAATTAATCAGACTATTCGCAGGATTTATAGGAGGAGCATGGAAGGGAACTGACAGGAAAAAATTTTCCTATCAGTAATTTCCTCATGTTTCTAATTCCTTATAGATAAGAAATTGTATAATGTGGATATCTAATCTGCAGTTGTTAGGACACATATGGTTCATATTATGTCCTCATCAGTACAGCACCCCGGGAGCCTGTGATGTGTGCCTTTACTTTCATTTCAGGGTTGTATGGCTCTCTGTGAGCCTCCTCTGTCTAAGAGACGGGGTTGTAGTGCCCGTGCATTGGGACCTCCCCCACCCTGGGGACCTCTTGTGCTTTATGGCCTCCTACAAGGCCTTCTCAATTAGGCTCCTCCTCTTTCTCAAGTCTAGGTTTCCGAGCCTCCTTGATGCTTGGCCCTGAACTGAACTGGTGCTCCTTTACCCGTGAGTGGGTGTGGTAGAGTACCATGCTCTCTGGAATGCAGCGCAGAACCTGGTTCCCCAAATTTAGTATTATACAGTGGTGCAGTAACATTATGTTGTGACTTTAGCCCCGTAGGACTGTCTACTGATGGTCTAGATCTAGGTGACCCCAAGCTATGGTGGGTGAGTAAGATCCATTCAATTACCAAGGATACTGTTATTGCTAGTGTTCTTGCTAACCTTAGCTATCTCTTCCAGTGCACCTGGGGCCTTCATTCTGTACCACTGACTCTCAATACTGGGTAGTAGGGCCCCCTCTCTCTCATGGGCCTCTCCTGTGGAAAGTCAGGAGATAAGGGCCCTACTTGGCCTTCGTTCTGGTGACCTCTTGGGTTTTTGTGGTCTTTTAGACCTCCCCAATTAGGTTCTCTTTAGCCCAAGGTGTAGGCCTTGCACGGCCTCCTTGGTCCTCTTGTGCCCCCAGGTTGAGCCGATGCTCCTTACCTATTAGTAGGTTTAGTTGAGCATTTCGTTCCCCAGTGGGCAGGAGCAGGACTGTACTTCCTTCATGCTCCTGAGGGATGTTCGTGGGTACATCTCTGGTACAGAATCCTGGTTCTCTTGATTGTTGCAGGTTGAGCATGGCATTACTCTTCTCACTCCCAAGTGATATTGCGTACTTTGCTCCCTGATGACCATGCCGGGTGTTTTGGCTTCAAGAAGCCACCCTGGCCAGGCTGCTCATGTGGTGAGCCAATTAATATTTTGCTCTGAGGGGCTCTTTGAGATTTAAGCTCCCTGTAGCCATGCTGCACATGTACTGAGCTTGAGTTCTCCTCTCATTGAGTTGATGAGTAACTCTTGAAATTCCACTCTGCAGTTATTACAGGTCATGAGGCCCATGATGTACCTCCCTGTTATACTACCCTTACGGTTGAACTGGTGAAAATCTACTCTCTTTGAGAGCCTTTTTGAGTACATCATTTTCCCTGAGGTAGTGTGATGGTACTACTTTCTTTCTGAATGCCTATTATTGAGGACTCATTCTGAGGAACCTAATCATGTGCATCTGACTCTGTGCATCAGAACTGCTTTGTGTCCTGACCTGCTCTTATAGTCGAGCTAGCATTGCTCCCCTTGATCCTAAGGGTGGTGCAAGAGCCTTCCTCTCCCACAAGCCTCTTCACCAGGCTCCTTTCGAGCCTAGCTCTACGGGACCCCTCTCTCCCTCTTATACTGAGGTGTGAGATTGAGTGTTGAGTATGAGTTCTCCTTTCAATCTGGGAGTCAAGAACTTCACTCCCGGAGACCCGTGCACAATTATATCAGGTTAAGAGGACTCTTTTCTGCCGCCCTGTTTGGCTGCCTTTTTGGTTGAGCTTGGTAGTGCTCCCTTCACTGCAGGAGGGTTATCTATGAGCCTGCCACTCCCACGCTGAACATGTGAGTTCTCCTCTCAATCTAAGAGTCAAGGTCTCTACTCCTGGTGCTCTATGCACAAGTCATACCAGTTTGTTAGGACGTCTTTTGCCTTTCAGCATTCCCCTAACTGTGGGAGGGTCATCTATGAAGCCTCCCTGGGAGAATTAGGGGTTGATATATGAAGTCCCCCTGTATGTGACAGGCCAAAATCTGGTAATATGGCCTAGATGCTCAGCCATATCCCCTTAAAGCAGGGTTCCTCAATAGGCAGCCCGCGAGAGGAAAATGTTTGGCCTGTGCTAATTTCAAATAATGTGTTATGACAATTCAAACGCAGCATCAGAAAGCAACATTAACTTACATCATGTCTACACCGGACGCGAGCGACGCGGCGCAACAAAATACAATAGAAGTCACTATAATCAGTGATGCTGTCTACACTGGATGCGGCACAGCGCTGCGCGACAAATCCCCGACAGTAAACTGCTAACTCGTTCTATTTATGACGTACTGACACAACGTTCAAATGATTTGCAATGCATTGTCACATCCAGTGTAGATCGGCCTACTTTGTGACAGCAAAAACATGGCAAGTGTGAAGTAAAGAAAAGTGGACACGGAAAATAGATGATTCAAATGTGAATGGACTGAACAGTTTTGAGTGAGTGAGTGAGTGAGTGAGTGAGTGAGTGATACCATCTTTGTTATGGATGTTGGTTCACGGTGAGTTCACAATTTTAACGTAAGTTTGCTTTAATTAATTTTCAAGATCTGAGGTAAAATATCTATTGTTGCTTTAACTATGGCTATAAACCTCACGCAAAATAATATTCAAACTCACATTAGACACTTTTAACATAATCATTACCTGAGATTATCACTGTCATATTTTGTATGTTGTTCCTGCCGCGACGTAACAGAAAAAAAAAAAAAAACATTTCTAAAATAGAATTCCATGTCGCTTATTGTCACGTGTTGCTGTCACGGGTGGTTAGAACAAAAATTACATGGAAAAGATACTTTTTATCGCGTCACGTCACGTCTGGTTGGGACACACGGTGTTGCAGTTTGATCCCCTTAAAAAATCTGAGTAAAAATATTAATGCTGACAGATCTAATAATTTAATCTGCAATTAGAGAAAGTGGAGAGAAGAGATCCAGTCTGGAGATGAGAAGGAACAGTTGATTTGCATGGCAGACATGGAGATTCAGATTTTTTGTTTGTTCATTTGTTTTTAATATTCAACAGGTAAAGTTCTTCTGTATCTAAATGCAAAAGTGTTCATAATTTTTTGAATAAAACAGACTACTGGGGGAAAAATTCTGACCATTTAACTTGTGACCATCTTGTGACTATTTTAACAAAAGCAACAATAATATAATAATTGTAACAATAATAATAATATTAATAATAATAATATATATGGTAACACTTTATTTTAGGGTCTCTTAACTATTTGCTTATTAGCAAGCATATTACTAGAATATAAGCCATTTGTTAGTAGTAATTAAGCACATATTAATGCCTTATTCTACATGAACTTATTCTACATCCCTAATCCTACCCAATACCTAAACTTAACAACTTCCTTACTAACTATTAATAAGCAGCAAATTAGGAATTTATTGAGGGAAAAGTCGTAGTTAATAGCGAATAAGCGTTCCCTATATATATATAGGTCAGTGGCCCTTGGCTTGGTATTGTTGGCAGAATTTGGCGAAAACTAATTGAGGAACCCTGCCTTAAAGCAATCACATTGTTATATGATTCCAAGCCTTTAAGCTCTCCCTTGGGACAGTTCGGCTATGATGATTACACTGTGGAGTTGGTGCTTAGTGCTTGCCTCAGGAAATATGGCATGCACTCCCCTCAGCATGGCAGCATGGGTATTCCATTCCCTATAGCAGGGGTGTCAATCTCAGTTCCTGGAGGGGCGCTGCCCTGCAGAGTTTAGTTCCAAACTTGCTCCAACACAAACCATGTCTTTTTCAAATAAGACTGAAGGACGTGATTAGCTGGATCAGGTGTGTTTAATTAGGGTTGGAGCTAAACTCTGCAGGGCTGTGGCCCTCCAGGAATTAAGTGTGACACCCCTGTCCTATAGCGACCACTAGACAATGCAGTTCGATTTTCCTTGAAAAGGACCGTCTCAGGTAACCATGGCTCCCTGAGAATGGAACGAGACACTGCAACGTCTTTTCTTGCCAAGCCTCGGATGCGAGCTTCAGACAAAGAAGCGGATGATGTATTCTTCCAGTGCCCTTTTATACTGTGGTCGCGCCGGCAGTGACGTCACAGGCTGTTGCCTGACCAATGTTATTGTCGTGTTTATGTGCTTCAGACACCAGTCACGCCAAGGTTTTTACCCCAAATACCATGTATTTACATATTCCTCCTTCTGAAAAACTGCTAAATTAATTACCTTCAACAAAACTGAAAACATTAATAAGACATTTGTCTCAATATATAGTCAATAATTTTATTTGAACACTGAGGAAGGCTTTGAGCTGAAACGTTTGTATCTTTTCCCCATCAGTGATGAATGTTAAATAAAACGAAAAAAGAAGACTGTTCTCGTGAGTGCGGATCATAATTTCTTATAATAATTTTATTTGCTACATTAAATTGCTAAATAAATTGGTTTCACTTTATTTTGATGGTCCCTTTAACACATTCTATTGACTATAAGTAATGTTGCACCTACATTTCTACTAACTCTCATTAGAGTGTTAGTATTGTATTAGTTGACTGGTAGGGTTAGGGTTAGATTAAGTTGACACATTCTTGCAAAGTTATTTATAGTCAATAGAATATCTGTTGGGAGACCAACACAATAAGGAGTTAGTAGATATGAAGCAGACAGTCTATTAATACTCTTATGAGAGTTTGTTGACATGTAGTTGCAACATTACTTAGTGTCAACAGAATGTTCAAAAGGGACCATCAAAATAAAGTGTTACCGACATGTGTTGCACACAATGCATGACAGTGAGTTAATAAGACGCTACACATTAGATGGTGCAGGGATCATGTTTGTGACCGATCAAAATAAAGTGTAGGGACCATCAAAATAAAGTGTTACAAATAAATCTACAACATTAATAAATAAATAATAGATCAAAGTAGTGTAGAATTTTCTTGACACTACCGCGTCAAGAATCTAACAAATTTCCACAAGCATAGTCAAAGCGGTTGTTAAGGACAGTGCGGTAAATTTTTGTGCATTCTAGAGGTTTAAAGGAGAATAAAGTCAAATGTGCATGTTTAGCCCTGTTGTACCCTATATTGTAATTTTTATTTCTTGAAAAAAAAAAAAGAATACCATATCCTGTTGCCATGATTTATTGCAGGGTCTGAAATAATTGAGTATAATTCTAGTGCATAGGTCTTTAACCCTGTTCCTGGAGACTCACCTGCTAAGTGTTGTTTCAACCTGCTCTAAAGCTGAAGAGCATGATTAGCTGGTTTAGGCATGTTTTATTAAGGCTGGTGCTAAACTCTGCAGGACAGTGGGTCTCCAGGAGCAGGGCTGAAGACCTGGTCTAGTGTTAAAATGCGTAGAGACAAGTTGAACTCAAGATGATATCAAAATACATAACTATGTGTCTAGGAATGAACCAGCTGTAGTGTTTAGATATCTGCTGTAGTTATCCATTTTTGTATTAAAAACTTTGAGCCATGACCGTACTAACATACCTCATTGTCATGTGGTGGCAGTTGTTGAAGGAGTTGCTTGATCCGATGCTTTTCACCAATGCTGTTGACATAAGGAACCTTATCCTCTGGGAAAAAGCTGTAATACTGATGAACCTGTGTTTACACAAACATAAATAGACAGCGATAAACTGATAAATAATTCATATAATCAGCGAGGAACGATATCAAAGGTTTGTCATAATAAAGACTGCAAACATTATGTATATAGGGGAAGATGGGACAAATGCCCCCCTTAAGAACAATGTGGATTTACTTTTAAACTGTAAAATATTTGCATATAAGTTTATCATGTGCAGAAGAATGATGGATCAGCTACTGAAAAAAAAAAAAAACACACACATACACACACACACATATATATATATATATATATATATATATTTGTTGGGTCTCTGCTTCATTTAGTTTTGGAGCATGCCTTGGTTTGTTCCTTTGGTTACATATGATTTGCAGATGCTTCTCAATAAGTCCTCCTTGTATATACACTCTCTTTTTTATTTATTTATTTTTTCCCCTGCTGGTTATTGTATTGATGTTTGTGGTTATGCTCAGTTTCTCTTGAGAATTAATTAATCCTTGTGGATTAATAAACAGTATTTTTTGGGATTCTCCTATGTTGTGTGATTACTACAGTATAAGCACAGAGCCCGTGACAGAATAACCAGCCTGAAAAAGTATGGGTATACAAGTAGTTCTGCTCTGTTTGGAGCAAAAAGGACAAACCCTCAAGAACCACACAAGGAACTTTTTAGATTTGGCATGCCTCACTCACTTCCCAGTTTGCTTGCTTTGTGTTTTTCACTATGCTAGCCTGAGCGAGTGATCTAAGGCACACCTGCCCAGAGATGGTCCTCGGGGGAGTTTCGCCACATTTGTGGAGTTGGTGCTGGTGAACAATAGATCTCCATTCACTGCTTCATTCACAGAGCGATTGCCTGAGCCTAGCACAGATAGAAAGCCCCAGCCTGCCATGATGCATGAGCCTGAAAAGAGGACCGAGTCAACTAGTGCCCCAGAGCCCAGGTTACATTTTGTGTCTGACCAGGTGCACAAGCCGGCAACATCACCCATCCCCAAGGGAGCCTTAGTGGAATTCGCAGGTATGGAAAGGAGCCCCACCCACATTCCCACTGCTGAGGGTGATCTGCAGCTGGCCTCTGCCGTATTTACTGTTTTTTAAGAGGAAGTGCCCTGTCCCCATTGGAATCACCTGTGCTTCTGCTGACTTGTCCAACATGAAATCTCCTGTTTCTCCACTGGTTCCATCCAGCATGAAATCTCCAATTTCTCCAGAGTTCCCTCCCAGCCTCTCTCTCCCGCTTCCTCTTCTAAATCTAAAAACCATGGTCAGGAAACCATGGCGGAGCAGACAGTTCAGGGAGCCATGGCGGTGCAGGGAACTCAGGGGACCATGGCAGAGTAACTTCCGTGACCTTGAACCTCGGCCCAGCCACTACGGTCATGGATATATGCCCCCCCGCCAAAAAAAACAAAATTGGAGGGCGCTCTGGAGGAGTGGAGCTGGCTGGGACCAGCGGAGATGAAGGAGACTCGGGAGACGATGGAGGGCTGGACGGGACCAGCGGAGACGAAGGAGGTTTGGAATTGGAATCTGTGGCCCTTCCTGGAATGTTCAATTCAGAGGTTTCATAGTTCTGGTGAGGAAGGTAATCAGAGTCTTTTCCTTACAGGAGATCGTGGCAATAATGGAGGAGGAATGGATGACAGCACACAGACAACGGAGACTTGGGAGTAGACACACGCTGGAGAGGAGCACAGGAGGTAAGTACACGAAGGAGGTAAGTACATCAAAGTGTAGTTGGAGTAGCATAGAGAGTCCACTTCGTATGAACGAGATCGGACACTGGAATGGAGTGAGGTGTGTGCATGTAAAACCATCTTGATGAGGATGCAAATGCAGTGCAGGTTTGTGCAATCAGTAATCAGGTGAGGGTGAGCGCTCTGATTGGGTGGTGAGTGAGCCTGGCTAATCTGTGACAATAACACAACTTCATGTAATTTTTTTTTTTTCAATTTGGCAAAAATGCATCAGTGTCATATTTAAAATGGTGGCCATGGCCACATAAAAAATGTTTATAAGCAACTGAAAAAAGCACAAATGTCAGGGCATGTCAAAATTTCTCCGGGGCCCCAAAACACCCTCAGACCCCAGAGGGTTAATATGTAATACTAAACTAAATCAGATAAAAATTATATGTGTGTTTGGATTGTCTTGTCTATACGGGCAAGATGGCGCCGATGTTCGTGGCATGCCGTCTGCAGTCCTCCCTGTTGCTAGACTTCGCGTTTGCGCTGCTTTTATTTATGTTTCATTTAGTTTTAAACTGTAACGCTACATTTGTCTATGACCGCTTTACACTACTGAACATTCGTAGTGCGGTCACTGCGCTGCCTACATGCAGTGTTTGTGGACCGCGTCTTGGCCTCCCACCTTCATCTCTTCCCCCTGGGTTTCCGTGTCGGATTCAAGTGGATTTACCTCGCCGGAGAATTATAATCTGCAACATGCTTCTCTCCCATGGGGATCAGAGTTCGTGCATGGATTCACTGCTGGCCAGCATTCCCTGGATGGTTTATATCGATGCCTGCGCCCTATTCTTCCCGAATGCTTCTCTGCACCCGCTCTGATCTTCTCTCGTCCTCGCCATGGTGGAGCGAATCTCAACAACCTTCGTCCGCTGTGCCGTGAAACACAGCTAGGGAATGTTACATCGCATCTGAAGATCGCTTTCATTAATGCCCGGTCTCTGGTAAACAAAACTTTTATTTTAAATGATTTCTTTACCTCGCAAGCGCTGGACTTTCTATGCGCTACGGAGACTTGGTCTAAACCTGGCGAGTTATTCCCGTTTTCGGAACTGGTGCCTTACGGCTGTAATTTTTTAAAATTCCCCGCGTATGTCTGGCCGCGGTGGGGGCCTTGCTACCGTTTTTAAAGACACTTTTCACTGTCGTTCACTATCTACCGGCTCATACAACAGTTTTGAGGTGCAACTTTTACAATTAGTCTTAGTAAACCCCATCACTATAGCTCTACTATACCGTCCTCCTCACTATAACAAGGACTTTTTAAGCGAGCTTGCTGTATTAATGGGGGATTTGGTTACCAGGCATGAAAAAATACTGCTGTTGGGTGATTTTAACATTCACGTTTGCTGTACTTCTAAACCATATTCTGCAGAATTTTTAAATTTGATTGAGTCCTTTGATTTTACTCAATGGGTTTCCAGTCCAACACACATTTATGGCCATACGCCATACAACATTTTTAACAAATATAAAGTATCCTTTCATCTATATGCTGATGATACTCAGATCTACTTTCCTTTAAAGCACAATGATAAAAACGGCCTACAATCGCTGTTGGCCTGTCTAGAAGAATTTAAGCTTTGGCTCTCAAGTAATTTTTTACATTTAAATGAAAATAAAACTGAAATAATTTTATTTGGGCATAAGGAAAATTGTGTGTTGGATGTTGACTGTGGCCCTCTGGCCCCATATGAAACTCAGTGCGCTAGAAATCTGGGCGTTCTATTTGATCATAACTTAAAATTTGACAAACAGATTAATGCTGTTGTAAAATCATGTTTTTATCATCTCCGTCAACTTTCTAAAGTAAAACCCTTCCTATCACAGAGTAATTTCCAAACGGTGATCCATGCTTTTGTAACAACTCGTTTAGATTATTGTAATTCACTTTATTATGGTGTTTCTCAGTCTTCTCTCTCTCGTCTTCAGCTAGTGCAAAATGCAGCTGCTAGACTTCTTTCTGGTACCCGCAAGTATGAGCCAGTAACCCCTATTTTATCGGCATTGCACTGGTTACCCATCAAATATAGAATTGATTTTAAAATTCTTCTATTTGTGTATAAAGCCCTCAACAACTTGGCCCCTCAGTACCTGACAGACCTGCTTCATCCATACACCCCTTCTAGAACTTTGAGATCTAGTAATCTCTGTCTACTCATCGTGCCTAGATGTAGACTTAAAAAACGAGGCGATCGCGCTTTTGCGACTGCAGGTCCGAAACTCTGGAATAGTCTACCTTTTTATATCAGATTAGCCCCCTCTATCTCTGCTTTTAAGTCTGCTCTAAAGACACATTTCTTCTTACAGCTTTCAATACCCCTTGATCATTGGTTTAATTGTTTTGTTAGTGTTGTGTTTTAAATTTGATAGTCTTGTTGTATCTATCCTATTTGTCACGAATCTGGTCTGCACTCCCGGTCACTCACCACTAGAGGTCACCCGCTCACCACATGGACTTTCACACCACACATCACATGGACTCCAATTCCCATCATCCCACTCTGATCACAGCTGTCACCAATATCTCATTGCACCAATCACATGCACACCTGATCACACAGCATCACCAATCACACACACTATTTCACCCTGGACATTCTCTCCCCAGTTGCCGAGTATTGTATGCATTTTCGCTGCTCTACGAAGTCCCGTTAGTTTTCCTTGCCTAGCCTAGCCTAGCCTAGCCTAGCCTAGCCTTTGTTTTCCCGTGTTTGATTCTCGCCCGTGTTCCCTGGATTATCTCTCTGCCTTGCCCACTGGATTCTGTTCGCCGATCGTCGACCTTAGCTTGCCCTAGGATTACTCTTTGTTTTGTCTCTGCCATACCTGTTTGCCATTGTTTGACCCTGCCTGTACGACCACGTCTCTGCCTAATAAAGTCTGCAAATGGATCCATACGTCTCACGTCTCGTCAGCCCCGTAACAGAATACTCGGCCACACAAGGATCCAGCGGCTTTTCAGATGGACACTGGCCAGGTATGGATACTGCAAGACTGTTATTGACCCTCAAGCAGGGCTTGCGATCGCTCGAGGAATATGTACAAGAGTACTTAGATATAGCCTATTTTTCTGATCTGCCGGACTGTGTACTGATAGACTTTTTTTGTGAGGGCATTAACCAGCCGCTCAAATCAGTATTAACCCTTGAAGGTCCCCGTTCGTCTTTAATGGAGTTCATGGATTATGCTCTATTGACTGTGGGTTCATCGTTCACTGTGGGTGTCGCGGAGGAACGCGACACCGCACTCAATTGTATGATCACAACCGCGCAGGAGCACGCTCACAAAATGGCGGTGCCAGCGGAACCCGTTCACAAAATGGCGGCCACAACAACACCCCGTCATGTTCTTGCTGCCAGTAATGAGCCAGGTCAAGTCACAGTCGATCTTAAAGAGCCCAGTCAAGTCACCGTTGATTTTCATGAATCCAGTCAAGCTACCGCTGATCGTCATGAGTCTAGCCAAGTCACAGCTTCTCTTTGTGAGTCAGGCCAATTCACAGCTTCTCTTCACGAACCAAGCCAAGTCACAGCTGATCTTCACAAGCTAAGTCAAGTCAAAGCTGATCGTCACGATTCAAGTCACGGTTGATGTCAGAGAGTCAAGCCAAGTCACAGTGGGTCGTCATCAACCAAAGCACGTCGCAGCTGTCCGTTCAGAGTCTCCGCACGTCACAGCTGTCCGTCCAGAGTCTCCGCACGTCACAGCTGTCCGTCCAGAGTCTCCGCACGTCACAGCTGTCCGTCCAGAGTCTCCGCACGTCACAGCTGTCCGTCCAGAGTCTCCGCACGTCACAGCTGTCCGTCCAGAGTCTCAGCACGTCACAGCTGTCCGTCCAGAGTCTCAGCTCGTCACAGCTGTCCGTCCAGAGTCTCAGCTCGTCACAGCTGTCCGTCCAGAGTCTCAGCTCGTCACAGCTGTCCGTCCAGAGTCTCAGCTCGTCACAGCTGTCCGTCCAGAGTCTCAGCTCGTCACAGCTGCTCGTCCAGAGTCACAGCAGCACGACACAACTGCTCGTCCAGAGTCACAGCAGCACGACACAACTGCTCGTCCAGAGTCACAGCAGCACGACACAACTGCTCGCCCAGAGTCACAGCAGCACGACACAACTGCTCGTCCAGAGTCACAGCAGCACGACACAACTGCTCGTCCAGAGTCACAGCAGCACGACACAACTGCTCGTCCAGAGTCACAGCAGCACGACACAACTGCTCGTCCAGAGTCACAGCAGCACGACACAACTGCTCGTCCAGAGTCACTTCACGTCTCAGCTGATCTCCTAAAGTCAAGTCACGTCACAGCTGCTCGTCCAGAGTCACAGCAGCATGACACAGCTGCTCATCCAGAGTCACAGCGTCACGTCTCCGCTGACCGTCCAGAGTCACAGCGTCACGTCTCCGCTGACCGTCCAGAGTCACAGCGTCACGTCTCCGCTGACCGTCCAGAGTCACAGCGTCACGTCTCCGCTGACCGTCCAGAGTCACAGCGTCACGTCTCCGCTGACCGTCCAGAGCCACAGCCCGTCATGGCTGACACACTCAGATCATCAAGGTCAGTCTACCATTATCCTGATTTGATGTCTAGTTTGAGGGATGTACCGCTGGTGTCTGCACGCGCAGCAGGTATCCCCAAACCAACTCACTCTAACTTTCCTGTTCTTCCTCATATTCCCCTGTCCGAGACACTTCCCCTGATGGGAATCGCTTTGTGTTGCATTTGGGCTGCGTACACCACCGCAGAACTTCCCGAGGTGGCGGCGCCCGCTGTAGCTTCTCCAGAGGTGGCGGTCCACACTGCAGAACCTTCAGAAGCAGCGGGGCTTGCGTTGGCACCTTGTATGGTGGTGGCACCCAGCAATGAACTCTCCCTGTGTCCTGAGTTTACCGCTGTAGAACCTCCAGAGGTGGCGGCAGCTGCTGCAGAATCTCCAGAGGTGTCAGCGGTATCCGTCGGCGAAGTCTCGTTCTGTCCTGTCACGGCTATGGAGGCCGTCAAAGAACTCTCGTTC
The DNA here is from genome assembly GCF_012432095.1 of Onychostoma macrolepis. NCBI lineage: Eukaryota > Metazoa > Chordata > Actinopteri > Cypriniformes > Cyprinidae > Onychostoma > Onychostoma macrolepis. Next base: position 341,652 of record NC_081164.1, read on the forward strand.
TGTCCTGTCACGGCTATGGAGGCCGTCAATGAACTCTCGTTCTGTCCCATCACGGCTATGGAGGCTGTCAATGAACTGTCGTTCTGTCCTGTCATGGCTATGAAAGCCGTCAATGAACTTTCTGTGTTCCCCACCTCAGTCCTTGTGTCTGTGCATGTTCTGTCTCCTCCTTATGTCTCCATTCTCCCTAGGTCCCAGGCTCTGCTGTGGGTTCCTGATTCGTCGTGGTGGGCTCCTGCTCTATCTGCGCCACCGTGGTGGTCTTCGGGCCCGTCTGCCCCGCTCTGGTGGTCTTCTGCTCCACCTGTTCCACCCGCTCCGCTGTGGTGGTCCACTATCTGGCTCTGGTGGTCTTCTGCACCGCCGTGGAGACCTTCTGTCCCGTCTGGTCCGCCCTGGTGGGCTCAAGCTCCGTCTGGTCCGCCCTGGTGGGCTCAACCTCCGTCGGGTCCGCCCTGGTGGGCTCGTGTCCCGTCGGGTGCGCCCTGGTGGGCTCGTGTCCCGTCGGCTGCGCCCTGGTGGGCCTCAGTCCCGTCGGCTGCGCCCTGGTGGGCCTCAGTCCCGTCGGCTGCGCCCTGGTGGGCCTCAGTCCCGTCGGGTGCGCCCTGGTGGGCCTCAGTCCCGTCGGGTGCGCCCTGGTGGGCCTCAGTCCCGTCGGGTGCGCCCTGGTGGGCCTCAGTCCCGTCGGGTGCGCCCTGGTGGGCCTCAGTCCCGTCGGGTGCGCCCTGGTGGGCCTCAGTCCCGTCTGCTGCGCCCCGGTGGGCCTCAATTCCGTCCACTCTGCCCTGGCTTCCTGCTCAGCCTTGGTTCCCGGTCACTCCGCTTCCACAGGGACCTGGCCCTCCATCCCTCCCCCTGTTCCGCCTCCGCTCCACCTCCCTCCTGGATTATAGACTGTATGGAGCGTCTGGAAGCCGCTCTTTGGGGGGGGGCTCTGTCATGAATCTGGTCTGCACTCCCGGTCACTCACCACTAGAGGTCACCCGCTCACCACATGGACTTTCACACCACACATCACATGGACTCCAATTCCCATCATCCCACTCTGATCACAGCTGTCACCAATATCTCATTGCACCAATCACATGCACACCTGATCACACAGCATCACCAATCACACACACTATTTCACCCTGGACATTCTCTCCCCAGTTGCCGAGTATTGTATGCATTTTCGCTGCTCTACGAAGTCCCGTTAGTTTTCCTTGCCTAGCCTAGCCTTGCCTTTGTTTTCCCGTGTTTGATTCTCGCCCGTGTTCCCTGGATTATCTCTCTGCCTTGCCCACTGGATTCTGTTCGCTGATCGTCGACCTTAGCTTGCCCTAGGATTACTCTTTGTTTTGTCTCTGCCATACCTGTTTGCCATTGTTTGACCCTGCCTGTACGACCACGTCTCTGCCTAATAAAGTCTGCAAATGGATCCATACGTCTCACGTCTCGTCAGCCCCGTAACACTATTCCTGTGGGTTTTTTTTTTGGTTTGTTTTTTAAAATTCTATTCTGTACAGCACTTTGGTCAACCTTCGTTGTTTTTAAATGTGCTTTACAAATAAATATTGTATTGTACTGTGGTAGTGTTTGAATAAATTAAATTATTTTCTCAATAAAACTTTTAAACTATTAATTTACATTTATTATAGTATATTTATTATTATGTTATAGTATAATATAATTTATGGTGTCACTTTACTATATATAGGCATATTTAACTATTATATACATACATTTTAAGTATTTTATATACATATAATATATATATTATATACATACATTTTAAATTATGATGCAATGCACTTATTGTGTATGCGTTGCTGTGTATGTCTCTTGCCAGATTTTCATTTGCTGCTACTGAAGTTGAAATATGGGTAGGTTTATGGTTGAGGTACCATCAATAGTGTAGTATGAAATTATATGAATATTATATTAAATGTAAGCACAATGTAACAACATACATTTAGGTCCATATATATTTGGACACAGGCACATTTTTTGTTATTTTAGCTGTTGACCAAAACATATTCAAGTTACAGTTATATAATGCATATGAGCTTTAAAGTGCACACTCTGAACTTTAAGTTATACTCATCAAAAGTGGAGGAAAGGTTAAGGGATTACAGCCCTTTAATATGTACCTCCCCCTTTTTCAAGGGACCAAAAGTAATTGGACAATTGACTCAAAAGCTCATGGGCAGTTGTGGGCTATTCCTTCGTTATTTCTACATCAATTGAGCAGGTAAAAGGTATTGAGTTGATCATAAGTGTGCCATTTACATTTGGAAGATGTCATACAATTGTTAGGCTTCAAAAACGAAACAAATCCATCAGAGAGATAGCAGAAGCATTAGAAGTGTCCAAATCAACAGTTTGGTATATTCTGAAAAAAAAAAGAACACACTGGTGAGCTCAGCAACATAAAAAGGCCTGGACTTCAACACAAGACAACAGTGGTGGATAATCTGAGGATCCTCTCTATGGTAAAGAAAAGCCCTTTCACAGCATCCAGTGAAGTTAAGAACACTTTAACAGGAGGTAGACGTGTAACTGTCAAAGTCCACAATCAAGAGAAGACTTCACCACAAGGTGCAAACCATTCATAAGCCTCAAAAATAGGAAGGCCAGATTAGAATTTGCCAAAAATGTCTAAAAAAGCCAGGCCACTTCTGGGAAAGCATTCTTTGGACGGATGAAACTAAGATCAACCTGTATCAGAATGACAGGAAGAAAAAAGTATGGAGATGGCTTGGAACAGGTCATGATCCAAAGCTCACAACATCATCTGTGAAACATGGTGGAGCAGTGTGATGGTGTGAGAATGCATGGCTTCCAGTGGCACTGGGTTATTGGTGTTTATTGATGATGTGACAGAGGAAAGAAGCAGCCGGAAGAATTCTGAAGTGTATAGAGATATACTCTCTGCCCAGATTCAGCCAAATGCAGCAAAGTTCACTGGATGGCGCTTCATGGTACAAATGGACAATGACCCAAATCATACAGCAAATACAATTCAGGAGTTTTTGAAGGTAAAAAAAGTGGAATATTCTGCAATGGCCAAGTCAACCAAAAGTGATCCAAGTGATCCAAAATGGATTAACCCGATCGAGAATGCATTCCACTTGTTAAAGACAAAACTAAAGGCAGAACGACCCACAAACAAACAACAACTGAAGTCAGCTGGAGTAAAGGCCTGGCAAAGCATCACAAAGGAGGAAACCCAGTCTCTGGTGATGTCCATGAGTTCCAGACTTAAGACAGTCATCACCTGTAAGGATTTTCAACAAAATATTACATTTTATTTATCATTATATTTATTTGTCCAATTACATTTGAGCCCCCGAAAATGGGGGGACTGTGTATAGAAATGGCTGTAATTCCTAAGCATTTTGTTATATTTTTGTTCAGCCCACTGAATTAAAGCTGAAAGTCTGCACTTCAATTTCATCTTGATTGTTTCATTTGAATTCTATTCTGGTGGCATACAGAGGCAACATTATGAAAATTGTGTCAGTGTCCAAATATATATGGATCTAACTGTATATGTATAATTAGCCCACAATAATTAGCCTGTATTGTATTAAATAGGTGCAAGGATTTTTTTTTTTCTCATGTAGGTGCATAGTAAAGACAACAGGTTATTACTGTAATCGGACTCCTCTGAGTTCGATTGCTTCAGTCTGTTGTGCTGCTGAGAGGTTTGTGTTTGTAGCTCCGTGTACCTTCGCTTTTTATTGAATCTCTACTTTACTTTCAATCCCTTTTGTCTAAAGTGATAATATATAACTTAATTCCCACCATATTTCTGGTGTTATCTTTCAAACTAATCTAACTAATTTGATCGTTCTCCTTTAAAAACCGCGAGTGCAGCTTGTTAGCCCGTTAGCTTGTCACTCGTGGTTCCATTTGCATTCTATTCGCGCCTATTATTATTTTATTTTTCCTCGCTCCGTTTTCATGAGCTCATCAAACAACAGTGGTAAGTGGTAAGTTAAGTTGGTATCATTCATCAATCACGGTGAGTAATGGCTTCTTCTCCTGCTATTGTTGTTTGCACTGTTTGCCACATGTATAGTTTATCTGTCTCTGTCAGCAGCGAGGATTCACATGTGATAAATGCAGGGAAATAGTTAGGCTGACAGAGAAGGTTTTAGAACTAGAGACACGCATCCAAACTTTAGTTGAGGATAGTAAGAATGTGAGGGCTGTAGATACTGCTTTGGATGCGACTAGCTCAAGGAGTCCTGTACATTGTTCGGTTTCGGTTGAGCCCGTGCAGCAGGGCAACTGGGTGACAGTGAGGCGGCATAGTCGCGGGTCAAAACACCACTCTTCCGTTCCGATCAGAACATCAAACAGGTTCTCCCCACTCGGTGACGCACCCACCGAGAAACCTGATGAAAGTGCTCTAGTTATTGGCGATTCTATTGTACGGAACGTGAAAATAGAGACACCAGCCACCATAGTCCATTGTTTACCGGGAGCCAGAGCGCCTGACATCTTGGCAAATTTAAAAGTGCTGACTAATGCTAAACGTAAATTCAGTAAGATTGTTATCCACGTCGGCGCTAATGATGTTCGACCGCCAGTCGGAGATCACCAAAATAATGTTAAAGAGGTGTGTGAACTTGCAAGTACGATGTCAGACACTGTAATATGCTCTGGTCCGCTCCTGCTTACCGTGGTGATGAGATTCATAGCAGACTGTCGTCACTTAATGGCTGGATGTCTAAGTGGTGCCCGCAAAATAACATAGGCTTTATAGACAATTGGAAGAATTTTTGGGGCAGACCTGACCTGTTGAAAAGAGATGGTGTTCATCCCTCTTGGGGTGGTGCCGCTCTTCTCTCTAGAAATATGGCACATAGTCTTAGAGTTTGTACTTGACTAACTGGAGCCCAGGTCAGGAAGCAGACAGACTGGCTAAACCGATCGCCTGCTAGCCGCCTCACGCCACCAAAGTCAGTTAACTCTCAGCACATAGAAACTTTTTCACCTAGATATCACACTATAGAGACTGTGTCTGTTCCCGAACTAGAAAATACAGAAAACATCCAAACCAAAGTAATAGTAACAATTTAATTGATGTTCAACAAATAAAAAACGATATAATACAGATAAACACATGATAAAGCTTGGCTTATTAAATATTAGATCCCTTTCTTCAAAAGCACTTTTTGTAAATGATATGTTCACTGACCATAAACTAGATGTGCTTTGTCTGACAGAAACCTGGCTAAAACAAGATGATTACATTACTTTAAACGAGTCTACACCCCAAGATTACTGTTACAAACATGAACCGCGTCCAAAAGGTAAAGGGGAGGTGTTGCTACAATTTATAGAAATATTTTCAGTATCTCTCAGAGGTTGGGTTTCAAGTATAATTCGTTCAAGTAATGGTGCTTCATATAACGTTATCCAAAGAAACAAGTGTTAATGATAAATCCTGTGATGTTTGTACTGACAGTAGCCAGTACAAACATCACAGGATTTATCATTAACACTTGTTTCTTGATACAGGCCACCAGGGCACCATACAGACTTTATTAAAGAATTTTCTGATCTTCTATCAGAGTTAGTGCTGACTGCAGATAAAGTCCTAATCGTTGGTGATTTTAATATCCATGTTGATAATGACAGAGATTCGTTAGGATCAGCATTTATAGACATTCTAAACTCAATTGGTGTTAAACAACACGTGTCAGGACCTACTCATTGTCGAAATCATACTCTAGATTTAATACTGTCACATGGAATTGATGTCAGTGGCGTTGAAATTTTGCAGCAGAGCGATGATATCTCAGATCATTATCTAGTCTCCTGTATATTCCATATAGCTAAAGCTGTAAAGCCAACTTCTTGTTACAAATATGGTAGAACCATTACCTCTACCACAAAAGACTGCTTTATAAATAATCTTCCTGACTTATCTCAGTTCCTCAGCATATCCAATAGCTCAGAACAACTTGATGATGTAACAGGAACTATGGACTCTCTCTTTTCTAGCACTTTAGATGCGGTTGCTCCTTTACGCTTAAGGAAGATTAAGGATAAGAGTCCAACACCGTGGTATAATGAGCACACTCGCGCCCTAAAGAGAGCAGCCCGGAAAATGGAGCGCAGCTGGAGGAAAACTAAATTAGAGGTATTTCGTTTAGCTTGGCGGGAAAGTACCCTATCCTACAGAAAAGCATTAAAAACTGCTAGATCTGATTACTTTTCGTCTCTTCTAGAAGAAAACAAACATAACCCCCGATATTTATTCAATACAGTAACTAAATTAACGAAAAATCAAGCATCAACAGGTGTTGGCATTTCCCAAGAGCATAGCAGTAATGACTTTATGAACTACTTCACTTCCAAGATCGATACTATCAGAGATAAAATTGTATCCCTGCAGCCGTCAACTACAGTATCGCATCAGATAGCGCACAATAGACCCCCTGAGGAACAATTCCACTCATTCTCTACTGTAGGAGAGGAAGAATTGTATAAACTTGTTAAATCATCTAAACCAACATCATGTATGTTAGACCCGATTCCATCTAAACTACTAAAAGAGCTGCTTCCAGAAGTCATAGATCCTCTTTTGGCTATTATTAATTCATCATTGTCATTAGGATATGTCCCCAAAACCTTCAAATTGGCTGTTATTAAGCCTCTCATTAAAAACCACAACTTGACCCCAAAGATCTAGTTAATTACAGACCGATCTCAAATCTCCCTTTTCTGTCAAAGATACTAGAAAAGGTAGTATCCTCACAATTATATTCCTTCCTAGAGAAAAATGATATCTGTGAGGAATTCCAGTCAGGATTTAGATCGTATCATAGTACTGAGACTGCTCTCATTAGAGTTACAAATGACCTGCTTCTATCATCTGATTGTGGTTGTATCTCTTTATTAGTTCTACTGGATCTTAGCGCTGCGTTCGACACTATCGACCACGACATTCTTTTGAATAGACTACAAAACTTTGTTGGCATTAGTGGAAGTGCCTTAGCATGGTTCAAATCGTACTTATCTGACCGCCATCAGTTCGTAGCAGTGAATGAAGAGGTATCATATCGATCACAAGTGCAGTATGGAGTACCTCAAGGCTCAGTACTAGGGCCGTTACTTTTCACGCTCTATATGTTACCCTTGGGAGATATTATCAGGAGACATGGTGTTAGCTTTCACTGTTATGCTGATGATACTCAGCTCTATATTTCTTCGCCCGGTGAAACACACCAAATTGAGAAACTAACGGAATGCATAGTCGATATAAAAACTGGATGACGAGTAATTTTTACTGCTAAATTCTGAAAAAACAGAGGTGTTAATTATCGGACCTAAAACCCCACATGTAACCTAGAACATTATCTAACACTTGACGGCTGCTCTGTCAATTCTTCTTCATCAGTCAGGAACCTAGGTGTGCTGTTCGATAGCAATCTGTCATTTGAAAGCCATGTTTCTAGCATCTGTAAAACTGCATTTTTCATCTCAAAAGCATATCTAAATTGCGACCAATGCTCTCAACGTCAAATGCAGAAATGTTAATTCATGCGTTTATGACCTCAAGGTTAGACTATTGTAATGCTTTATTGGGTGGTTGTTCTGCACGCTTGATCAACAAACTACAGTTGGTCCAAAATGCAGCAGCTAGAGTCCTTACTAGAACCAGGAAATATGACCATATTAGCCCGGTTCTGTCAACACTGCACTGGCTCCCTATCAAGCATCGGATAGATTTTAAAATCTTGTTAATTACTTATAAAGCCCTGAATGGTTTAGCTCCTCAGTACTTGAGCGAGCTCTTATCGCATTATAGTCCTCCACGTCCGCTGCGTTCTCAAAACTCTGGCCGTTTGATAATACCTAGAATATCAAAATCGACTGCGGGCGGCAGATCCTTTTCCTATTTAGCACCCAAACTCTGGAACAGTCTACCTAACACTGTTCGGGAGGCAGACACACTCTGTCAGTTTAAATCTAGATTAAAGACCCATCTCTTTAGCCTGGCTTACACATAACACATTAATACGCTTCTATTATTCAAATCCGTTAAAGGATTGTTAGGCTGCATTAATTAGATCAACCGAAACCGGGAACACTCCCCATAACACACGATGTACTCGTTACATCGTAAGTTGAATGGCATCTGCGCTAATGTTTGTCTGTTTTTTCCTAGTCTGTTTCTCGGTCCGTATCCGATCAGATGGTGGGTCGGCGCCGGAGGTGGCGTCTGCGGCCCTGATCGTCGGCGGAGACCAGGACGCCGGATGACCCCAGAGATATATCCCCAGATATATCAACCAAAAATAACAAAATAACTCAAATATAATAAAATACCTAACTACATAATACTACTATTGTTAGAAATTGCAACAAAATTAAAATAGAAATAGAAACTTTTGAACTGTGGGTTTCGTCTGGTCAGAGGAGAACTGGCCCCGACTGAGCCTGGTTTCTCCCAAGGTTTTTCTCCATTATGTCTCAGAGGAGTTTTGGTTCCTTGCCGCTGTCGCCTCTGGCTTGCTCAGTTGGGGACACTTAATTTCTAGCGATTATCGCCGATTTGATTGCACAGATACTATTTAAACTAAACTGAGCTAGACAATGACATCTCTGAATTCAATAATGAAATGCCTTTAACTGAAAATTGAGTGTTTAATCTTATCATTATACATTACTGACACTCTATCCTCCAATTTGATACTGTTAAGTGCTTTGACACAATCTGTATTGTAAAAGCGCTATATAAATAAAGGTGACTTGACTTGACTTGACAACAAATATAAAATTGGTCCATGAATATGTAATTTCTTTCATGTAACAGAATAGCCTATTTTATTAAAAAAAATTAATTAATTAATTAAAATAAATATCTTACTCTTGAACATTTTTCTGGTATATATATTCTATATACTGTATATTCTCCACATTATCCTATGGAATTGTCACGGATACACTAGACTCCCTCTCTCCAACTATGTCACTGCCCATGATTCATTTGGATTCACCTAAATACTGATCAAACCTGTTCCTCATTTATGGTAATTTCATTCACTCATTGTCTGGACACTCATTGTTGCTGGTACTGCTATTAACTACAGACTTACCGTTACTTCCATACAGACTTCCCAACATTCTGGTGTTCTCAGCAAGTTTGTGTGTGTGTGTGTGCTCATAGTGTGTGTGCATTTTAACAAGAGAGACATTTATGGACACTAAAACAATTTAACTGGAGTTACCTTTTCATATCCTTACTGACACTTCATGGCTATGGATATTCAGTTGAATCAACAAATTGATTTTAACTGAATAATGACTTCACTGTTGTCTTTTTTAGAGCTGCTTTAAAGCAGAACTGAATTATTTTTGCATCATGGAATCAGTACTTTCTTGTTTTATCAATTTAAAGCTGTTGTGACAATCTATATTGTTTGAAGCACTATAGAAATAAAGGTGACTTTGCTTGACTTGACCTGAAGAGTTATTAAGATACCTTGGTTGTATGTGTCTTGTCTAGGACTTTTATGCCTAAAATAACTAAATTTATGGCTGCTTTTCTCAACAATTATGCCAATATTTGCACCATTTTTGTGTTATTTTTCAGTTAAAATCATGATTTTATTAGTCTCAGTGACAGTAATAGTAAAATTACCTCTAAATACATTTGAACATAATTACTGTCTGTCAATATTCACACCAGTATAGAAATCCTCACAGGTGTGCTTTGCTGAAAATATAGAATTGTGATAAACACAATAGTTTGCACATTGCTGCTGCTGAGCTGTTTGCGATTGTAGCTCTGTGTAGCTTCGCTTTTCTGTTGAATCTTACTATCACTCTCTGTTGTTTAAAGTGATAAAATATAATTTAATTCCCACCATTTTTCTGATATTATCTATCAAACTAATTTGATCGTTTGCCTTTAATCTAAATCTAGTGCAGTGCGTTAGCATTTGTTAGCCAGTTAGCTTGTCAGTCGCATTTCCATTCGTGTTTCCATTTGTGTCTATTACCGTTTTCTTTTTTCTCTCGCTCCGTTTTTATGAGTTCAATCAATCAACAGTGGTAAGTCGGAATCATTCATCAATCACAGTGAGTAATGGCTTCTTCTCCTGCTATTGTTGTTTGCACCGCTGGCCCCATGTACAGTTTATCTCTCTTTGTCGGCGACGATTCACATGTGACAAATGCAGGGAAATAGTTAGGCTGACAGAGAACATTTTAGAACTGGAGACACACATCCAAACTTTAATTGAGGACAGTAGGAATGTGAGGGCTGTAGATATGGCTTTGGATACGACTAGCTCAGGGAGTCCTGTACATTGTTAGGTTCCGGTTACAGAGCTTCTGCAGCAGGGCGACTAGGTGACTGTGACCTGGCATAGTCGCGGGTCAAAACACTGCTCTTCCGTTCCGATCAAAACATCATACAGGTTCATCCCACTCAGTGACGCACCCAGTGAGAAACCTGATGAAAGTTAGGGGTGTCAAAATGAATCATTGCATCGATGCATCGTGATGCGGAAGTGGAGCATTCTGCATCGATGCTGTAATAGACCATAATCGATCATAGCTTATGACGTCATTCGCATACGCACTTGTCACGCAAGTATTAAAAAGGCATGTTCTGGGCACTATTTTAAATGATCTAAGCGCATGGTCTAAAGCGCACGGTGCAAGTGCACTTAGGGCGTTTCCGAATCCACTTTTGCTAGTATAACGACGGGAAAAACGGTCTGTGTCCCCGCTGGTTCTGCCCAGCTCAGCATCTCCTGTGTCTCCAGAATCTCCTGTGTCTCCTAAGTTCCCACCCTGGTTTCTCCCTCCATCAATTCCCTGCTCTACATCCTCCTCCAGAGCCCCGCCCCGCCCCTCCCTCCCTCCCTCCCTATTGGACCGTTCTACTGCATAAGGACGCGCCTTCCGGGAGGGGAGAATTCCATTACATGTTGGTTCCCATATGCCTGCCCGTTACCTTATTAATTTCCATGTTTTTTTTTTTTTTCTCTCTTGGATTACGTTCCCCATGTATTTAAGCCCTCAGTTTCCTTCAGTTCATTGTCCTGTATTGTTTGTATGTATGATTCTTTGTTGTTGTTTTCTCCTTGCCAGTGCTGCCTTTGCATTGACAAATATTGTTGTTGTGATAAACAGTAAAGTATGTCCAGCTGAATTAAATTTCCGTTTTGTCAGACAGGTATAAAAAAGGTTAGTGTACTGCGGCAGGGGTCGCAGCAGCCCTCGTGTGAAGACCGAAAAGTGTAAAGACCATCAACTCTACCGTGTGACTCCACCGTGCAGGGACATAAGTATCGCCTTTGATTCATCCTCTTTTCTACACCTTGCTTCACTTCTGTTTCCGAGCAACTTTTACTGTGTTTTCATATCCCTATTATTACTACCACTTGCAAACCACACATCACACATTATAGGCAGCGCAATCCTAACAACCTGCGCACTTTGCCTATGTCTGCTAATACATTACTTTCTTTTTCTATTGGTCTCTGGAATTGTCAGTCTGCAGTAAACAAAGCAGATTTCATTACATATATTACTAGTCATTCAAGGCTAAACCTCATGGCCCTGACAGAGACGTGGATCAAACCAGAGGACACTGCTACTCCTGCAGCACTCTCCAATAATTTCTAATTTTCCCACACTCCCCGTCTGACTGGAAGAGGTGGGGATACTGGTCTGCTTATCTCTAATGATTGAAAATGTATTCCTTTACCTTTTCTGGGCATTAACAGCTCCTTTGAATCACATTCAGTCACTATTACCCACCCTTTTAAAATCTATTTTGTAGTTGTTTATCAACCCCCAAGACCACAAGGTAACTTCTTGGATGAATTAGATGTGCTGCTCTCAACCTTTTCTGAGGATGGTACTCCCCTAGTTATGCTTGGAGACTTCAACATCCACCTAGATAAACCTCAGGCTGCAGGCTTCCACACTGCTTGCCTCTTTCGATCTCAAGAGAGTGTTAACTACGGCTGCTCACAAATCAGGCAACCAACTGGACCTTATTTACATACGACACTGATCCACTGATCATGTGCTGGTTACTCCACTGCACACCTCGGATCACTTCCTCCTCACTCTTAACCTCAACATGGTTCCTAACACAACACATACCCCTCCACATGTCATCTTTCGATGTAACCTACGCTCACTCTCACCCTCCCGGCTATATGCTATGGTTTCATCTTCGCTTCCTCCCCCTAAACAGTTAGCATCTCTTGATGCTAATAGTGCTACTGATACTTTCTGCTCCACTCTTACATCTTGTTTAGACACTGTCTGCCCCTTGTCTTCCAGGCCAGCCCATACCAGCCCTTCTGCCCCTTTACTGTCTGATGTTCTCTGCGAACATCGTTCTAAGCTCAGGGCAGCTGAAAGGGTATGGTGCAAATCAAACAAATTCTACTGACCTTATTGTGTATCAGTCACTCCTCTCTTCCTTCTCTGTTAATGTCTCCACTGCTAAAAGGACATACTATCATAACGAAATTAACAATTTGTCTAACTCTCACATGCTCTTTAAAACATTTTCCTCCCTCCTTTGTCCTCCTCCTCCCACATCTTACCAGAAAACATACACTACCACAGTCACATCCTTCTCTTCACTCTCTGAGGCAGAATTCTCCAAACTCATCCTTTCTAATCATCCTACTACTTGTCCGCTTGATCTTATTCCATCTCGTCTCCTTCAAGCCATTTCTCCTGCGGTTGTACCTGCACTTACTCACATCATTAACACATCCCTTCACACTGGTGTTTTTCCCTCAGCATTTAGACAGGCTAGTATAGCCACACTACTTAAGAAACCCACCCTTAAACTATCTCTTTTAGAGAACTACAGACCGGTTTCCCTTCTTCTTTTCATTGCAAAAACACTTGAACGAGCTGTGTTCAACCAAGTCTCTGCCTGGTTAACCACCAGATCCTCCTGTCAACCCTATTGGCAAAGGGCATCTCAGGAACCGCACTCCAGTGGTTTGAGTCTTACCTCTCAGATAGATCCTTCAAAGTATCTTGGAGAGGTGAGGTGCCCATGTTGCAACATCTAACTACTGGGGTGCCTCAGGGCTCAGTTCTTGGACCACTTCTCTTCTCTGTCTACATGGCATCACTAGGTTCTGTCATTCTGAAACATGGCTTTTCATATCACTGCTATGCTGATGACACTCAACTCTACCTCTCATTCCATCCGGCGATAGCTGCTCGCATCTCAGCTTGTCTAACAGACATTTCTTGCTGGATGAAGGACCATTACCTTCAACTAAACCTTGCCAAGACAGAACTGCTTGTGGTTCCATCAAACAGTCAGAAATCTTGGAGTTATGATTGATGATCAGCTGACTTTCTCAGATCACATTGTTAAAACTGCAGATTTGCTTTATTCAACATCAAGAAGATCAGGCCCTTTCTTTCGGAACGTGCTTCACAACTCCTTGTTCAAGCTCTTGTTCTGTCCAGGCTGGACTATTGCAATGCTCTCTTGGCAGGTCTTCCAGCCAGTTCTATCAAACCTTTACAATTAATCCAGAACACGGCAGAAAGATTAATTTTTAATGCGTGAAAAGAATGCACGTCACACCTCTGTTCATCAATTTGCACTGGCTACCAATAGCTGCTCACATAAAATTCAAGGCATTAATGTTTGCCTACAAAACCACCTCTGGCTCTGCACCCCTTTACCTAAATTAATTACTTCAGATTTATGTGCCTCCAGAAGCTTGCATTCTGCAAGTGAACATCACTTTATTGTTCATCCCAAAATCCCAAAATCACTTTCACAGACTTTTAAATTAAATGTTGCCTCCTGGTGGAATGACCTGCCCAACTCAATCCGAGCAGCTGAGTCCTTAACCATCTTCAAGAATCATCTAAAAAAACACATCTCTTCCATCTTTATTTGACCCTCTAACTCTAGCACTCTCTATTCTAATTCTATTCTCCCAAAAAAAAAAAACTTTCCCCTTTTAGACTTGCACTCTATTCATTTACTAACCTCTTGTTTTCTTATATATATATATATATATATAATATATATATAAACTAACACTAGCTTCCCTAATCTTTTTGTATTCTATCTATTGGTTTTCTTTTTATTTATTATACAATTAGCAAAAGCAAAAAAAAAAAAAAAAAGGCCTCTAACACTAGCTTGCTATATTCTTTTTCTATTCTATCTGTTTTTTATTACATAATAAAAATTAAAAAACCTTGCTACATGTACTGCGTTAAGCTAACTGAGACTTGTTATAGCACTTGCATATCATTGCTCTTTTGTTGATTTTGATTGTTCCTCATTTGTAAGTCAATTTGGATAAAAGCGTCTGCTAAATTAATTAAATGTAAATGTAAATTACGTTGCAATTACGCTATCAATTAAATCTTGGACAGTAAAGAGATTTTAACAGGAAAAACCACTGTTGTAAATTTGCCTGGTGGTGCAATGGTTTACTGTAACTAGAGAAATAGGAGGGGGTGCACAGATGGAGACAATTGAGCTGAGGAGGTCTGCTGGTGCAGCTGGCACAAGACCTTGTCCATCACTACCGTTGGCGATTGAGCTGGTGGTTGTGTTCAGGTAAGATTGCAATGAGAAGAGATGCTCTTTGGTTTTCAACTGTGGTAAGTAATATGCTCACCCACAGAATCAGACACTGCTACTTTTTATGTAACACATTTTCCATTATGAATCATGATACATCTTGATTCATTTATCCATTAAGTTTGATTGATTTTTTACCACAAGCGAACTGCTGAGTTCATTTGCAATTGGGCCAAGCCTGTGATTGTTTATATGTATGCCAAAACAAATCAAACTAAAGGAGAAAACATGCCAGGTTCCAAAAAACAAAACAGAATAAAATAAAAATAATTTAAAAAAAAACATTCCAAACAACTCTGATCTGTGGATCATTTATAATTGCTTTGGCACTAATAAATTCAATGACTTTTCAATGATCTTTCAAATTACATGAAGTCCCCAACCAAAAAAAAAAAAAAAATCATTAAAAGTTCAAAAGTTCAAAACCTAACAAAATACAAAACTAAAAAAAAGACAGCAATAATATCACATTGAAATATATTCCGAATGTAAAAAATTAAATATTAAAAACAATTAGGAATAGTTTTGTACTGTAACATAAACGTAACATAATGCAGTGAATTCTGAACAGTAGAGTGTGTCATTCATGTTTTGTAAAGAAATTATACAAAAGAAAACACTGTATTATACCTGTTGTTAGCGTTTTTAGGTCATTGTTGTATGAATGACAAAGTGTCTTTCTTGGGTGACAAAAAAAAAAGAAAAACCTGTAAGATGCACTACATGCCATGATTTCTTTTTTTTTTTTTTTCCCCTTTTTTTTATTTTTTATACATAAGCTCATTAGGACAAGGTGGTATGGCAAATATGGTAACTGGTGGAATATGTTCATGGTGTCTATCAGTGCAAGTGAGTTTTAATTATGATCGCCAACAGAGGGGGACATTGCTAACTGAGATGAAAATCACAGATCTGTAAACACAGGGATTCTGGTTTTGAGAAATTTTGTGACATTAAAATATGATAGGTGTGTGTCTGCTAAGTTTGTCTGACAGTTCCTTGATGCTTATGTGTTTGACACAGTCACCACTAACACAAGCTAATTGAATGCCCTGTGGAGCAGCATCCCCGTCTCCCGAACCTGACTTCATTAGTGACAGCCAGGTAACAATTGTGTTTTCCATTAACTTCAGCACTGTTTGTCACTGTTTTGAAATCAAAACACTATTAAAACATCAATACAGCCAGCTTAACTTGCTTTTTTTTTAATGAATGAATGATTCTACGATTCACTTATTAGGATAATTTCATGTTCCCCAATTTCACATTTCTATATTCAAAATGTATTTTACATTAATCTTTACATTACAACATCTCATAGCATTATTTTAGCAATTGTAATTGCAGAGTAAATGGATTTTGAAAAATGGTAAGATGAATTTTGTGATACTGATTGGTTTAACTGCCCTATAGTGTATAGTGTTAATGAAGGTAGTTAAAACACGTTAAACAGTATGTAACTTTATTATTTGTGCTTGTGAGAGAGCCGTAGAGACAGATGAGGATTGCTGAGCATGCTTGATTTGCTGATGAACATTTCATGGTTGAACAGATGGAAAGGAAATGGCTCATGTCACAGAATGAACCTGTAAGTCTCTCTTTCTTTCTCTCTCTCTCTCTCTCTCTCTCTCTCTCTCCCTCATAAGTTCAAGTTTAAGTTGCTTTATTGGCACAACATTTGTATTATAGTATTGCCAAAGCATAAAAATATATGTCTCTCTCTCTCTCACACACACAAACACACACACACACACAAACAGGGTTGTGCACAGACATTTTGGGGGCCGGCACTCCAGTGAAAAGAGCACTCCTCTCATAATTATTTATAAAAAAATATATCTAAATCTCTATGAATGAATCTAATGAAATCTGTCAGAATATGTCCTAGTCATATTTCATTCTAAAATAAAAAAATATATATTTTGCTTATGCTTACAAAAGAGGCCTAACAAAATAAACAAATAATTTCTATAATTATGAAAAATGTGATTATATAATTTTTATATTATAGTATTATTATAGTATAATTATTATATATAATACCAAATTAATGACAGAACCAAAACTTGCCCAAATTTTTTTGCCTTTAGCATTTTGCTTATGGAATACCATCCTTCAGTTGAAAAAGACTGGCATGCTGACATGAACCTACCTGTTCAGGTTTGAGGCCAGGTGGCACCCAGGCGTACTCCTCTAGTGCACAGCCAGAGTCATCATCAGAAGTTGAGTTCCTCTGGAAGTCAAACATGATTTTAGAGACCGTCCTCTCCATATCCAGAGCCATATCACTACTTCATACCATTAATCACTGCAGAAAGACACAGACAGACAGGAATGAGAAATGCAGATGTAACACGTTACACAGTTACAGATTCTGATATCACAGACACTTGCATGCATTTAATTTTCTTTTCACAAATATACATTACTGTTGATATTCAGTATGTGATGATTAAGTTGTTTTAGTTATGTAGTAGCTGACCAAATGCTCAATAAATGTGCGCACACTGACAATGTATTGAAATTGCCTGCGTGGAAATTTAACACCCCAACTCATTTTCTGATTACCCCCAAAAAAACATCTAAATAAACTGGTTTTGTTGTATGGATATTACAATTTCTCAAACTGCACAGCACATACAAGACAAAGCCATCTGAATGCATCAAAATGTCTTTAAATTGAGCACACATTTGATGAATGGTGCTGAGAAAGTAAAAACAATGTTTTTAATACTAATGTTATTATCTACAGAAACATGTCAGCCATGCAAAAAAATCAACCCATGATAAATTCAAAATCATTAAAATCTTTGATCATTCGAGCACCTGTGAGCTTTCTCTCACATTACTCTCACATTACACATTATACAATCTTATAACATACAAGACGTCATTGTGACATCACACTTCACTTGCACACAACATGAACCTTAATTTGGTCTTTCACGTCAACAGGAAAAACAAGGAGAAAAAGAAAGAGTCTGAATAAAGTGATCAAAGATAAGAAAACCATACAGCTACAATGATTTCCAACATTGTGCTATTAGATCAAATCCATTAGAGGATACAGTAGAGACCATGTTTAAATAGGTATTGGAAGCCTGAATTTATAATATCACTGTAAAGATACAGCAGAAATTCAAAAATTCAAATGAAAGACATACAGACCTGCATCTTCATATCAGCATCCAAAAAATAACCTGAGGGCTGTGAGAACCAGAAATAGAGAGAAAAAAGAAAAACGCAGTGCAAAAGCAACGCGAAAATAAACGCTTTTCTCTTTTATGTGTCATGCCTCATCCTTCGCTCTCACTCTGCCTGTGGATTTGACTGTTTCTGTGTGGGTGTGTGAGAAAGAAAGAAAGGAAAGGAGGGAGGGAGGGAGGGAGTGAGAAAGAGAGAGAGGGAGGGAGTGAGGGAGGAAAGAGAAAATGTCTTATTTGTGTAAAAGGCAACAGTAGAGCAAGCTCTCAGCTGAAGGACTGATGTTGACCTTCATGTCTTTTTAGACTTTTTATAACATCACAATACTGCAGCATATATTTATTTTACATTTGTGTTCTTAGTATGCGTACATTTACCGTACAAGAAAAGTAAACCGTAAACAGCAATCATGACTGAGGGCCAAAACAACAAGAAGTGTATATCTTGTCATATGAACAAGTGGCAAACAGCGCAGGTTTGGTAAACAATCAGGTTTAAGCAAATAAATTGCTTCACTGTGTCAAAGTTCCAATGTTATATCATAATAAAACCTGTCTTATTTTATATACATCCTCTTCTGAGCATCGTTAGATGCAACAGAAGTCAGGGTCATCTTATATATGCCATATCCAGCTTTGGATGAAACAGGACAGGACTACACAACAACCAAGCATTTTCTTCTGTGCTTGTGTTGGGTATGTGCCTAGCCCGAGTTTTACTGTTTTTTTTTTTAAATCCATAAAACAATACACATACTTACATTTATTGTGAATAAACTGATTTCTTGAACTTCACAGTTGAAGACAGGGACACAAGCAAATCCAGTTCCCTGTCAGTTTCTGACCTGAGCAAAAAACTGCATGTGGGCTTTCAGTGACGATGATGAAGATGAGAAAATAATTCAAACCCACACACTTGGCGTCAGTCAGTGACGGTGAGTGGGCTCTCGACACATGACAGCGCCTCATAATACAGCTGTAATTACTGCTGCTGCATTTGAGTTGATAATTAAGCCTCAGTGATGGCTACACGTCACTATGTGTTAATGACAAAATGATACGCACTGGGCTTACTTTATATGTTCGTGAAGGATCCTTTTTTTCTGAAGAGCCCAGTTAATATTTAGCAGTCTACATATCTACATATAATTTAGTCCAATTTGTGGAAACAGAGCATCTGAGATGTTCAGCTATGCTAAATGCACCATTACTAGTAAACAAGTTCATCTATGGAATATGCTGCTTTACAGTCGTAAGGATATTAACAATAAAATAAATCAATACAAACATAAGCAGGTCAGTAATTCCAATGAAAAGCACAATCGTTTCCTGAATGCCCTCTAGATTTAAGATTTTCACATGTCTAACAATAATAAATACCCCCATAAACCAAGGGTCTCAAGCCATATCTACAGACAAAATGTAGCTTTAGCATCATTTTAGATATCATTTTATTGATTCTAAAGCACACATAGCAGTGCATCAACCTTTACCGCCTCCTTGTCATTGCACAGGAACACACAAAGATGTTTGAGCATTTGGAGTGCTCTCACTGACCGTGAACACATTAATCATTCAAACTAACAGCAGGATGCTGGCTTTGTCTCTTTCCAGTGAACAGTGCTCGTGCTCTGGTCGCCATGGAGCTCTCTGCAGTGACAAGTCTCCGTGGAAACCTTGTGCACATTCAAGAGCAAGAAAGCATACCCACAACAGATTTATCAGTGAGAGAGTGCAAGCCCATGCCCCTTAAATCATCACTCACAGTCCTCTGCTTTCCATTTGCCCCACTCGCTTCTTTTTGCATCAAATTTCAACTGTTGTCTGTCTCATGCTTGTGGTCACTCACACTTTGTGAGTTAGCAGGGTTCTGGAAAATCAATCCATCATCAATTAATCCAGGAAACCAACTGAACAAAAAGTGAAATTCTGTTTTATAAATCCTAAATGAATCCTATTTTAGTACCAAGATTTTTTTGCATTGTGGCATTATGTAATGTTTATTATGACATTATCATTATTTTCATGTATTTTATACTCCTTTTACTCTTAAAGGGGTCATCCGATGCCCAATTTTCATAAATTGGTATGATAATTTAGGGTCTTAATGAAAAGTCTATAACATACTTTTTGTTAAAATTACTCAATGGTAGTGTAAAAAAAACACCCTTTTTGCCCTGTCAAAAACGGCTCTCTTCACAGCGACTTGTTTCGGTGCATGACCCTTCAAATGCTAATGAGCTCTGTTTGCCCGGCCCTCTCTTCCGTGGGGTGATGAGCAGTTCTCCGAGACTGTAAACTTTAGCCACATTTACCCGCAGAACTTGCTAACTAGCACATTATTAGGAAAGGCGATTTGCAAAGATTCATAAAAAAAAAGTAGACTCACTTGAAGCTGGATCATGAATGATTTGCGTGAACATAAATGCGTTTAGGTAGATCAGGGGCTCATTCCCTTCAAAAACAAAAGTAATCCACTGCCTCTTCAGCGGCTCAGATGTCGGGAGTAAATGACAACTGCTATGTTCATTATTACATTCAACAACAAAACACCTCAATTGCTTAGGAAACATTCTTGTCTTCGGCATCGAAACAATGGCGGATTGTTTCCAGTTCACTCAGGGCGGGTCTAAGGTAAAACGCCAGTGTCTATCAACAACCATGGGAGGGGCCTATGCAGAACTATGTCACTTTGCCAAGAATCTGAGAACAGCTTGATCTGAATCAGTGAAAAAACACTGGGTGGATTTTTATTATTATAGGGTGGTTGTGTACACACATTGCCAAGACACTTTTCAGTTTAAACAACATGTAAAAGTGAATTTTGCATCCGATGACCCCTTTAAATGTTTCATTCCTATAGTCCATTCAGACTGTAATGGTCATTAGTCTCATTGGATTAATTTTACTATAATACATTATTTCATCTGTCCTATTTAATCATTCTTTTTTATTTACATTGTACAATAGAAGTGAGTACACCACTGTTCAAGATCACCAAAATTGTATCAGACCTCAATAATGGCTTTTATTTATTTATTTACTTACTTGCATACTTACTTACTTATTTTTACGAAGAATATTTCCTCTTGAGAACAGCCAAAAACAAATAATATTAGTTATATGTGTATGGATAACTATATTACCACTATAGGTCCTAATGTTACGGGTTTGTGGTTGTAGTATAACTTAAATGAAGGGCAGGAGAACGAAGTAGCATCAACACACATATCCATGTATTAACGTTCAGCTCAGACAAAAAAAAAAGGGGAAAACTGAGAACAAAAGAGCAAACAAGATAATGCAAATCAGGTGGGGACAATGAACGATGATTAACTAATAAGAACCGGAACTAAACCAAATAAGGGAAAACAGGAACTTAGACGGGCAGACACATGACACCTAAAGTACACTGCTCAAAAAATTAAAGGAACACTTGGAAAACACATCAGATCTCAATGGGGAAAAATATCATGCTGGATATCTATACTAATATGGACTGAGTAATGTGTTAGGAACGAAAGGATGCCACATTGTTTGATGGAAATAAAAATGATCAACCTACAGAGGGCTAAATTCAAAGACATCCCGAAAATCTAATTGAAAAAATTATGCAGCAGGTTAGTCCATTTTGCTGAAATTTAATTGCAGCAACTCAAAATGGTACTCAGCAGTTTGTATGGCCCCCATGTGCTTGTATGCATGCCTGACAACATCGGGGCATGCTCTTAATGAGACAATGGATGGTGTCCTGGGGTATTTCCTCCCAGATCTGGAACAGGGCATCACTGGACCTACTCATTGTCGAAATCATACTCTAGATTTAATACTGTCACATGGAATTGATGTTAATGGTATTGAAATTCTGCAGCAAAGCGATGATATCTCAGATCATTATCTAGTCTTGTGTAAACTCCATATAGCTAAAACTGTAAATTCTACTCCTTGCTAAAAGTATGGTAGAACCATCACTTCTACCACAAAAGACTGCTTTGTAAGCAATCTTCCTGATTTATCTCAATTCCTCAGCATAACCAACAACACAGAAAAACTTGATGATGTAACAGAAACTATGGACTCTCTCTTTTCTAGCACTTTAGATACAGTTGATCCTTTACGCTTAAGAAAGGTTAAGGAAAAGAGTCCAACACTGTGGTATAATGAGCACACTCACGCCCCTAAAGAGAGCAGCAAATGGAGCGCAGCTGGAGGAAAACAAAACTAGAGGTATTTCGTATTGCTTGGCGGGAAAGTACCCTATCCTACAGAAAAGCATTAAAAACTGCTAGATCTGATTACTTTTCGTCTCTTTTAGAAGAAAACAAACATAACCCCAGGTATTTATTAAATACAGTGGCTAAAATAACAAAAAATAAAGCATCAACAGGTGTTGACATTTCCCAACAGCACAGCAGTAATGACTTTATGAACTATTTTACTTCCGAGATCGATACTATTAGAGATAAAATTGTAACCATGCAGCCATCAGCTACAGTATCGCATCAGATAGCGCACTATAGATCCCCTGAGGAACAATTCCACTCATTCTCTACTATAGGAGAGTAAGAATTGTATAAACTTGTTAAATCATCTAAACCAACATGTATGTTAGACCCTATTCCATCTAAAGTCATAGATCCTCTTCTGACTATTATTAATTTGTCATTGTCATTAGAATATGTCCCCAAAACCTTCAAATTGGCTGTTATTAAGCCTCTCATTAAAAAAACACAACTTGACCCCAAAGGTCTAGTTAATTACAGACCGATCTCGAATCTCCCTTTTCTATCAAAGATACTAGAAAAGGTAGTATCCTCACAATTATATTCCTTCTTAGAGAAAAATGATATCTGTGAGGATATCCAGTCAGGATTTAGACCGTTTCATAGTACTGAGACTGCTCTCATTAGTTACAAATGGCCTGCTCTTATCATCTGATCGTGGTTGTATCTCTCTAGTGTTGGAGACTAGATAATGATCTGAGATATCATCGCTCTGCTGCAAAATTTCAATACCACTGACATCAATTCCATGTGACAGTATTAAATCTAGAGTATGATTTCGACAATGAGTAGGTCCTGACACGTGTTGTTTAACACCAATAGAGTTCAGAATGTCTATAAATGCTGATCCCAACAAATCTTTTTCATTATCAACATGGATATTAAAATCACCAACGATTAGGACTTTATCTGCAGTCAGCACTAACTCCGATAGAAAATCAGCAAATTCTTTAATAAAGTCTGTATGGTGCCCTGGTGGCCTGTATAAGTAGCCAGTAAAAACATCACAGGGGATTTATCATTAATACTTGTTTCTTTGGATAACGTTATATGAAGCACCATTACTTCGAACGAATTATACTTGAAAGTAAATTGTTACTATTACTTTGGTTTGGATGTTTTCTGTATTTTCTAGTTCGGGGAACAGACACAGTCTCTATAGAGTGATATCTAGGTGAAAAAGTTTCTATGTGCAGAGAATTAACTGACTTCTGTGACGTGAGGCGGCTAGCAGACGATCGGTTTAGCCAGTCTGTCTGCTTCCTGACCTGGGCTCCAGTTAGTCAAAGTACGAACTCTAAGACTATGTGCCATATTTCTAGAGAGAAAACTTTGTTGGAATTAATGGAAGTGCATTAGCATGGTTCAAATTGTACTTAAGTATTAAAAAAGTATAAGTACTTTCTTTTCTGACAGACATTCAGAAATTTGGTTAAAGGGAGAAAACGAAACAAATTGCAATGGCACAGGTCAAATACGTGTATCTAGTGCAGGGGTGGTGAACTCCGGTCCTGGAGAGCCGCAGCCCTGCAGAGTTCAGCTCAACCCTAATTAAAACTTACCTGTATGTAGCTTTCTAGTAACCCTTCAGACCTTGATTAGCTTGTTCAGGTGTTTGATTAGGGTTGAAGCAAAACTCTGCAGAGCTGCGGCTCTCCAGGACCGACGTTCACCACCCCTGATCTAGTGCAACAACAATAATTAAAATGCAGCACAACGGAACACACGTAGTGAATATGACAGTAACTCATGCAATCCCTGTTAATGAATCAGTGTCTTCTTAAGTGAAACGATAGGCATATGTAAGAAGGATACAAATACTAATATTTTAAACTTGACCGCCATGTTCACTTTGTGTGGTTTCTGAAGTGGTTCTGTCCCCTTGCATTATCCGGACTAAAAATCTTTGCTTGTGTTCATCTTAGGCTGGCCACACACTAGACGATTTTAAGGCTGATTTTAAGCCCGATTTACATCACCGAATGATCGGGTGTGGCCCGATTCGCGGCTTGTCACAAGTGATTTTTTGTCCAAAAAATCCTCTATTGTGTGGTGTCATTACAATTATTTATCTGCTCCCGATCGAGATGGAATTCAAAAAAATGTAAAATTAATTGACAGCGCTAATTCCTACACAATGTGTCATATAATGACATTATAAATACAACTTATCCAATACCTGGTAAGAACATCACTAAACATGAATTACAATTAATTTAACGTACAATGTTTATTTAAACACTTTTGGAGATTTTTATTTAATAAAAAAAAACATTCCCACAAAAATATTAATTGTATGTAAATTCTTATCACTGATCTTATTTGCACTCAATCTTGTGCATTCAGCTAATATATTACACAGCTAATGGTGCTATCAAACAAGATCGAATAATGAATAAACTTTTTTGGGGAAAATGCAACTTTGCTACCTCAATATGCTTCCTCAGATGTGATGGGGAACTTTTGAAACCAGATATTTACCTGATGAAAGTCATAACTTAAGTAGAAATGTGTGTGCTTGATGCATGAAAACAATGATCATTGGTTCTCACAGCAGGCATGCACGTTTGAACTTCTGTTTACCATATTTAATGTGCATAAGATAAAATAAAAATGTAATGCACTTTTCAAGATGAAACAAAATTGTAAGGAGTAAAAAGTACTGTTTTTTCTTCAGAAATGTAATCAAGTAAAAGTACAAGTAGCCAGTTTAAATTGTACTTGAATAAAGTACAAATCCCCCAAAATAATACTTAAGTACATTAATCAAGTAAAATTACTCAAGTATTTTACACCTCTGTCTACAGGGTATTAAAAGAGGAGGTGGAGCAACACCACCTCTCCAGCAAGGAGCAGCTGAAAAATAAATCCTTCTAGATTGTTCTGATATTTACTGCATTGTGGCTCTAATGAGGGGCCTGAAATTTTAATAATAGTAAATTTAAACATGCCTACATACTTGCATTATACAAAATGGACACAAAATGGAGCAGAAGGACCTTCTAGGAGTTTCACGAGTTTGGAATTCACCAATACTGTGAAACAGCTGGTAAAACTGATTTTTCACTGATTTTTCAATGCAGCCCAGAACAAACAATGGAAGATGTAGCTTCCATCAGACTCATCACTTGCTGAAGGTCAATATCACTTAACCTCTTTCCAGGGACCTTGGCATTAGTGTATATTGTCAGCGTATGATTTTCTAATTTGCATTAGATGTTGTATAGCTAATGTAAGATAAAATATTTATATTACATTTACATTATTCATTTAGCAGATGTTTTTATCCAAAGTAACTTACAAATGAGGAACAAAAGAAATTTGTCAAAAAGCCAACAATATTCATAATATACAATGCCGGGTTTATTAGACAACTAGATTAGAAAGCAAGCTAGAGAAGAAGCAGAGAAGAAATAGATTTGTGTATGTGTATTTAACGTGGAAGGCTTGACAATGGAGTTGGGGATCCAAATGCAAGGCTTTATTTACAAATGTGGTCAAAACAGGCAGGGTCGAGTGCCAACAAACAGTATAATCCAAGGCAGAGGCAAAAGAGTAATCCAATACACTGGCAATGGTCAGGGCAGGCAGCAAACGATCGAATAACAAGGAAACAGTCCAAGGACAAAAAAAAAAAAAAAAAAACACAGGTAAACTAGGAAACACAGAAAGGTTAAACACAGAAACTAGGAATAATTAGACAGCAACTTGTCCTTTGAAAATCATATTTCCCATGTTACAAAAACAGCATTCTTCCATCTTAGAAACATTGCCAAGCTTCGAAACATGCTACCTGTTTCAGATGCAGAGAAGCTAGTTCATGCATTCATGAACTCTAGACTGGACTATTGTAAGGCACTGTTAGGTGGTTGTCCTGCATCTTCAATAAACAAGCTACAGATAGTCCAAAATGCAGCGGGTCAAGAAAATATGATCATATTACCCAAATTTTACAGTCTCTGCACTGGCTACCTATTAAGTTCTGGATCAGTTACAAAATATTATTACTTGCCTATAAGGCCCTAAATGGTTTATCTCCTGCATACCTAACTAGTCTTCTACCACGCTACAATCCAACCCGCTCCCTAAGGTTGCAAAACTCTGGACTTTTGGTAGTACCTAGGATAGCAAAGTCCACTAAAGGAGGTAGAGCTTTTTCACATTTGGCTCCCAAACTCTGGAATAGCCTTCCTGATAACGTTCGGGGTTCAGACACACTCTCTCTGTTTAAATCTAGATTAAAGACACATCTCTTTAACCAAGCATTCACATAATGCATCTTATAATCTTGTACTGCATATCTGATCAAATGTATATTTATAATTCTTTAGCTTGGGTTGAACAAATCATTTTTGCTTGAATAGAACAGCTGCTACGCTAATTATGTCTCTATTTGTTTCTCTGATTCTGCCACAGGATTAACATCCCGTGGTAACTAGGAATTACTGAAGCGTCAGTCTGGATCCAAGCCTTAAAAAGATCTGAGATGACCAAACACCTGAGAAGAGATGATGGCAACCCCTCAGAGGACCACGGAGGATGCCAACCCTCAGACAACATATAGAATTACCAAGTTAAGTTTGTCATAACTTAAATATATTGGGTTTCTGCTGTATGTATGTATATATATTAGGGCTGTCAAAAATAGTGCGTTAACGACGTTAATTCGTTGTTTGTTGTTAATTACGTCAATTTTGTTAACGCATTTCACGCATGCGCAGTGTGACAAATTATTCAGGTCAGGAAAGTCAGGAAAGTGGTTGGGAGCTAGAGGCGAGATGGAGCAAGGTGAGCAAAGTGGGCCTATTGACGGATTCAAATATAAAAAGAATGATGATGGTACAGTTAACAAGTACAAGGTTATTTGCAAGATTTGTAACAAGGAGTTTCAATTTCACCGAAGCTGTTCAAGCTTGAGGTACCATGTCAACGCCAAACATGCGTTTGCTGGGCCGTCAGGTTCAGCAAGTAGTTTGCGCCAGACCACGCTGAATGTTCGCAGGCCATTAACAAAATCAGCCTCAGATAATTTGACCAACACAATAGCAAAATGGATTGCAAAGGATTGTAGACCCATTAGCATTGTAGAAGACTCAGGTTTCCTTGATGTTTTGCAAGTGGCGTCTCAAGACTCATACTATAAGCCACCGTCAAGAGCCACAGTTATGACGAAAATCCACGAGCTCTATGAAAACGAAAAAGAAAAAAGGAAAGAGGTCTTGGCTCAAGTAAATCATATCGTCCTGACAGGAGACCATTGGACATCAGTGAGTAACAACAATTACCTCGGAGTAACTGCACATTTCATCAGTGACACGTGGGAACTGAAGTCTTTTGCGCTGACTATATTAAAAACTGAGGAGCGTCATTTTGCGGAGACTTGTAAAGAACAGTTCCTGTCTGTTGCACGTAAGTGGGACATCGAGGGCAAGACGACAACCATTGGGACTGACAGTGCACGCAACATGGTTGCCGCAATTCGACTTACACGCTATGAACACATGAACTGTGTCGCTCACATGGTGCAGAGAAGTGTCACAGTGAGTTTTGCTGACAGCGGCTTTGTAAATGCTTTGGCCAAGGCTCGCAAAGTTGTCGGTCACTTTAAGCACAGCCCAGCAAATGCTGCGGAGCTTCAAGCACAACAAGTCAGCCTGGAAAAGAAGCAAGAGCCATTGATCCAGGATGTTCCAACACGTTGGAATTCGACGCTGGAAATGGTCAAGCGTGAGCAGAAATAAAGAGGCTGTCATCGCAGCCCTGGACAATCAGGAGCACAAACTCGTTTTGCCGATCGCAGCAGAGTGGGATAAACTGCAGAGGCTGGAGACACTTCTAGAGCCATGCAGGTAAATCAGTCTGTAACTTATCAAATAACATTGCTTTGATTATTTTCTGGAATGAATTAAACCAAGTCAAATATCAATAACATGTATGTATGTAAAAAATAATAATGATAATAATAATAATGATAATAATAATAATAATAATGATAATAATAATAATAATGATAATAATAATAATAATGATAATAATAATAATGATAATAATAATAATGATAATAATAATAATGATAATAATAATAATAATGATAATAATAATAATAATGATAATAATAATAATGATAATAATAATAATAATAATAATATGTTGATAACCACTGTTCTAATAATACACTGTCTCTGTGTGCATGTGTGTGTTTGTGTGCGTAGGTATGTAACTGAGCTCCTGGGTGGAGAGGCCTATGTCTCCTGTTCTGTGGTACTACCTTCTCTCTGCCACTTGCGTCTCAAGATGGAAGCCTGTGATGAGGACCCTGCATATGTGGTGAGATTCAAGACCAAGTTCAAGGAGGACCTAGCATCCCGTCAAGAACAGCTCAACAATGCATGGCTCCAGACTGCTACAGTTTTGGATCCTCGTTTCAAAGACTTGAAATGCCTGCCCAAGACAGACAGGGAAAAGGTGTGGACCACACTTGAAGGGATGCTGCAACAAGAATCACCCAGAAGGTCTTCACAGACACATGATGATGGGCCACCCAGGAAGAAAATCAGCCTTCTGCAAATGGGCTCAGATTCAGAATCAGAAGATGAAGAGGTCCAACCTGCCATACAG